>NC_051154.1:135925040-135955816 GCF_013339745.2 Dermacentor silvarum
CCTTACGAAAATGTCAGATATGGACTGATATGAAAAAGGCCATATATGGGCATATTAAAAATTGGGCAGATATGGCCATATATGGCATATAAGGGCCATATATGGCCATATCTGCCCAATTTTGAATATCCCCATATATGGCCCCCTTATATGCTATATATGGCCATATCTGCCCAATTTTTAATATGTCCATATATGGGACCCTTATATGCTATATATGGCCATATCTGCCAAATCTTTAATATGCCCATATATGGGACATTTCTATATAAGGCCACTTCTAAAGTTTTAGTATGTCCATATATGGCGCTCTTATATACAGGGTGTTTCAGCGAACACTTTCAAAATATATTTAAGGTGGCCTGTGGCAGATAACCCAATTCTAGTTAATGAGCTGGCCTAATCGAAGAGGCGGACATTACTTGCACAAAAAATTGAAATGCATAATCGACTACAATCAACAAAAATTCACTAATTCAGTTTTTAACTAATTACCTGATGGCCCATATTGCAATTTACAAATTGAAGCCGGGGAGTTCGCAAGGCGATCCACTTGGAACGAATTCTCGGGATGACACCAGTTTCGGGATATTAATTCGCGAACTTTGCGGAAAAATGCATTGGCGTTCCAGTTAATTTGGTGCTTCAATGCATAAAGCAACGATTTGTTAAGAAACTAATTGGAACGCCAATGCGTTTCTCCGCAAAGTTCGGGAATTTATATCTCGAAACTGATGTCATCCCACGAATTTGTTCCAAGTGGATCCGCCTGGCGAACTCCAAGGCTACAATTTGTAAATTGCAATATGAGCCATCAGGTAATTAGTTAAAAACTTAATTAGTAAATTTCTGTTAAATATTCGATTATGCATTTCAATTTCTTGTGGAAGTAACGTCCGCCTCTTCGAGTAGACCAGCTCATGAACTAGAATTGTGCTAGCTGCCACAAGCAACCTTTAAGAATTTTTGAGAGTTCGCTGAAACATCCTGTATATGGTCATATTTGGAAATTCAATAAATTAAAATCTGGGTTTTTACATGCCAAAACCACAATTTTATGATGTGGCACACGCTGGTGATCGAGGCATTCCGAATTATTTTAACTCCCTGTGGTTTTTAATGTGCACCCAATGCATATGGCACACAGGCATCTAGTGCATTTCACTTCCATCTAAATGCCACCGCGCCCGGGATTCAATCCTGAGCTTTCAGTTCAGTAGAGCAACGTACGTACGCCTTAGCCACTACAGCGGGTCTGGAATTTTATATGAATATCTCCAGTAAAAAATTCCAACCAGCTATCAGCTTACATGTCTGTTGGCTAACCCTAATTTCAGACCTTGATGGTCTACTAGCCAATCGGCATACAAGTTTACAGGTCTACAAGCCTACAAGTCTACTACCTGTCTACTACCTATTCTACTGTTTGTCGGTATGCCATTGTACCGGAGACCACTGTTCAAATGTGTATTGTTTATTGAATTGATGAATTCTGACTGTGATTGTATTACAGTCTTGCAGTCTTAATTAGAATATATTCAGTGCCCTTGAACACTAGAGTATGCCAGTCGGCACTTAAGATGGCTCACTGCATAAATATGCTCACCATTCCATCCAAAACTTCAGGTCATGGTATGTGTGTGATGTGGAAATCACATTTATAACATCTGAAAGCAATATGAACAGAGATAAAACTTTATTGCAAAGTTCACTACTACAGCACATTACCCAATTGCTGCAAGGGGTACCATTGCACTGCTTTCAGTCTCTTTTCCATAACTTCCTTTGACACGGTGTCGTCCGCGTTGTGAAAACAGCTGCACAAACAAATGAACCATTATTGCCATACGACAGAAGACTAAGTACAATACTTGTTGTGTTGATTAATACACTGAGAAATGAGGAATTGAGCATAAACATTAAAAGACTAACAAGTGGTGAAAGCAGCACAAGTAATATTTATGACTGTTTTGAAGCCAGCTTTGTGGCTGGTGAAGGGCCAATTGGAAGCAAATGCATATTTTCAAGTAATTGTAGGCCAGGCACACCAAGCTGTTCTCATTACACAGATTCCTATTGAATAGCAGCAATAATCCCAACATAGGCCTTACTGCATACCTGCTTGGTTAATTAATAATAGTACACACCGTAAGTTTGCACATTATGAAAATTCACATATTTTTCCCCCTCCCACACAATGACCACACTTACAACTCAACACTGCAACCGGTGGCCTGGTTTTGACTTCGACTGATGATAATGGCCAGCTGCGGATGCCAGTGGCAGTACCAGCACTGGAGCTATCTAGTGCTATATGCACAAAGCTAGTATTTTTCCCTTTTTTTTTTGTCAGTCTAGACAGGTCATGCCGCGCATGCATGGAGTGATCAGACTGCTAGCGTGCCACATAAGGTTGCAAGCTAGCTACAGCACCCACTTCAAGCTCAAAAGCATTTCAACATGCTTTGTAGAATGGCAGTCGTTAATTCAGAAGGTACTTCGGCGTCAGCAAAGTACACATCTGCCATTAGAGATGGCCGCATGAAAAGCTGAATGCTACCAGCAAGGCAAGCAGGAATTTCCGCTGACCCAAGACTGATTTTTACTCGCAAGTTGAAGTAGCAGTGCTTTATAGCTCAGAAGCCTCTGGACAGCTGTTCTGTGTAAATTTAAATGATACAGAAGGAGGCTCGCCGACTTACAAGGAAGCAGGGCATTCCAACTACAAACTTCAATGCAAGCAGCGACTGGATGATGTGCTTCATGTGGCGGCATGGGCTTCATGAGTGTGCTGTGTAAATTTAAATGATACAGAAGGACGCTCGCCGACTTACAAGGAAGCAGGGCATTCCAACTACAAACTTCAACGCAAGCAGCAACTGGATGATGTGCTTCATGTGGTGGCATGGGCTTCATGAGAACATGTCAGCAGCTGCCTTCTACATACAAAGAATCACAGACTTTCAGTATTTGTGATCATTCCCTGGCACCGGGAGGCAAGTTTAGAAGGCTGCCAGTGGAACTGTTGTGTCCATTGGTCCTAGAGGCACAGAACATGATTTCTGATGACACTGTCATCAAAAGCTTCAAGAGAACTGGCATCTGAAGCTCAACTGACACCACTGAGGACCACCTACTATGGGACGACACTACTGAAGTTTAAGAAACTGGAGGGCCAGCCAGAAGTGCAGATTTCTTAAGCTTAAATTCTTATTTGAAATGTATGTTTTCAAGGTTCGAAAATAAGACTTGTCCATTCTTGTAAGTTACACCTTTGTTTGATTCTTTGGTAGCTGGCTTTTCGACACAATCTTAGTGTGCCGTAGATTAGGCTGAACTAGGTGGCTGTGGAAATTAACTTAAGATTTTACCCTGCATATAACATAGCCTTCCACTTTGTGTCATTTTCTTAAGTGTTTAAAATAGGAATAAACAAATGCATAAAAAATACCTAGTGCATATGCTCGTTCCACAAGAAGTATGCTGCAAAGTATCAGCAGGACTGGTATACTGTAGTGATTCCTTTCCCTTCATTTCTACATTGAAATTTTCATCCACTGCACATAGCCAGCCAATCTTGATCATGTAAGCAGAATGCTACCCTTACAACGCACAAGACAATTCCAATAGAATAATTACGCTATCCCAGCCCTAGATGCTTTCATAAAGTGTTTATGTAGCACATGGGCATCATACATGAGCTAAATATTCATGTACCTGTCCACAATATTTTATAAATGCTGTAACCACAAGGAAGTTTTCACATATACTGAAAAGTTTTCACAGCTGAAGTCATGATAATGTTAAATTTGTTTAAATACATTGGTACCTCTGACCAAATATTAATGGCAAATCGACAATAGAATGGATTTCAATAATACTTTAGAGGGAATGTGGGTGGCCAGCTTCAAACTTGAGCGCCATGTGACATTAGCATAACTACAGCATGAATGCATCCTGTGATGTATCCAAGTTTTTGTGATTGAGCCTACTTCAGCAAGTTGTCTGGGGGGATGTATGAGCTGAAGCAAGAGGCCAGAACAGGGACTGCTTGCACGAAGCCATTTACTGATGGGCAAACTTACCAAGCAGTAGAAAGGTACTTCAGGCTTCTATTTTCGTTGCGCTGTGTCTGGCAGCGCCTGAGGCAAACATATAGCCGAGCTTTCAAGCGACCTTTTACTATTGGCCTACTCATTCACATAGGGTCACAACACAATTACCTGCCTGTCTCCAGTGGGTGAAACTTTCCCAAGAGAATGTTTTGCCCTGCTACTTTGGTGAGTGCATCAGCTCAGTTTGTCTTGTCAAAATGGCTCCCGCTACTTCACATGTAGGGTGCATTTGTTTGATTGCCCTTGTTGTGGATTGCCCTCCTCGGCCGCAGGAAGTCGTAGGTTCAATTTCTACCACCGCATGGCGCCCACTGATTCAAATGGACACAAGTGTACCCCAGCATGGCGTTCGGCTTTCTTCAGGGAGAGGAGCCTGTGCTCTAAATACCAGTCAAAACCCTCATGAGCACAAAAAGAAGTAGGTCTGGGCCATTCCCAATAGTGGCAATTTCCCATGTGGTGCCCCAAATTCCCTTTCGAAGCGCTGAGGTCCCATAATGGCCAAGCACCAGGTGCAGTGCAAGGACCTTATGAGTGTTGTTTATGTGTGTGGACTGCTTGAAAACTCTTGAGGACTGTGAATGAAGGAAGAAGAAACAGAAGGCGAGCCAGGCGCAGATTGCGTGCTTGGCAGTGCTCAGAAAAGAAACAATAGAGAAGGAAGAAGAGAGGTGGGTGCCAAATGGGCAGAGGGGGCTAGCAACTTAGAAGACGCAGGACCAGTGCGCTGTTTCGGGAGCTCCTGCCGTGGTACCTGAGGCAGCCCTGAGGACAACGCGCCTGCCTGTCGGTGCAGACGCAGAGTGGCGCCTGGCGTGACGCCATTTGGAGCAGGCCTGGCTGTAGCCTGCTCGTAGCCGCCTGTTGGAGCATCTTTAGGCTGTGTCCGGGGTGAGGCCTAACCGAGGCCTTTGCTTTGAAGCCGCCTCTTGCTCGAGGTGGCATGTGAGGTTGTGGCGGTGGAAGCAACCCGCCCGACAGCCGTTCGAGTCCTCGGGCCATGGTAATGCAGCTGTCGCCTGCCTCATCTGATGACCATTGCCGTCACCCTGCCTTGGCTGGCCTTCCACGAGGGTCATCATGCCTTGGGTCGCCTCCAACGGAAATCGTCGCGACAGCTAGACGATCTACCACTGATCGACGACACCATCAGGAATGTAGCCATGAGACGTACTGGCTCTTTTCTTGAATGCTGCGCGTAGGACTTAGTGTAGACGTGTTTGTTTTAGGGACCTTTGATAAGTATTCTGTGTTTAGTGCTTGTCTTGTTACAGTCATCATCTTAAATTTTGGTTCACATCGGTTCGCGCGTCTCTGACGTTCATTACTGTTTGACTGGACACAGACATACGTGCCAAACAACTATCCATCACACCAGACCGGGAGCATGCTTGTACCTATTTCACCGGTAGGTACCTAGCGGCTGCACTTGCCTCAAAGCAGCCGAGGCTGATACTCTTCAACAAGGCCATCTGTCGTTGGACAATAAGTGCCCAGAGAGCACGCATGAAATCTCTTTCAAGATGTGAACCCTCACAAGAAGCCGAGCGCCAGGCCAAGGGACATCTCTACCCATCAGAAAGAAACGGAGGTTTTCTGGCGGCACGGGGATTTGAACTCAGTACCTCCCACATATGAGGCGGATGCTCTACTGCTATACCACTACTGCGGTAGATTCATCCAGTTGAAATGGTCAGTCATGAGGATCTGAGACCGCTTTAGCATCCAAGAGAACCAAAAATTGGGCAAGCTGTTATGTATTCATGGTTGAAATGTTGAAAGCGGCATGGGCAAACGCAGACAAAGGAGTGCTTGCACTCTCTTCATTTCTCTGCCCCTCAGTCTGCATTTGTTTTTTAACTGCTTTAAACATTCTAATCGCTTTAGCTGTACCCATGACTGTTATTTTCATTGTCGACCTATTACAGCACCTGGCATTGTGTATATAGCACAGAATGACTAACATGGGAGTGCCAATGTTGCTGTAAGTGACTGCCATGTACTTAACAGAAAAATTTATGGAGGCGTAATGGAATAAGATGGGCGTCTACAGCTCCAACAGTATCCCATATTATTATTATTAAGCCCTTGTCTTCAAGGAGCCTACTGGATAATTATTAGGATAGGAACTTTTCCTTGTGTGTGTTGAGGGCTTTACTAAATGCATTAGGAGCAAGTTTGAATTTTTTTGAGGCTACAGCACCAAGTAGTTCACAAGAAAGTTTCTCACTATTAAGCAACAATGGGAAAGAAGCATTGTTGCTAATATTCAGTAACAGTGACGCACGCTGTTTGCGGCGGTATGCATGAGGAAACAGTTCCCTTTCTTTTTGCTTTTTAGTTTCGCAAGTTTGAATTTGACTGTAGCACGCTGATGCCTACAAGATGAAGAGAAGATATACAATAAAGCTTGCTCAGAGTCGGTTACTTTAGCGAGCCCTGCTCAGATTCTGATCGAGATGTATGAAGCTATGTATGGACTAAATGTACTATCACATATTTCTACTACTAGCACTAAACTTAGTACTAAGTTAAACAGAAAGATACTAAAGAACTCTTCCCTGATACCCAACAACAAACAGCATGCTTGTGTGTGCGTCACTGATGCAGAATGTAACTAACACTTTAATTGTGTTGCCTCAAAAATGAACTTTTTTTGAGAACTACCCAATGCTCCGTCCCCAAATAAGGTACGAAAAAAGCAACCTCCTCCCACAGTGGCTAGTAAGGCTGCAGCTAAGCCCCTAACGATTACAATGAAAAGCATGCAAGTTATCAATTGGCTAGATTGCCATGCAGCGCATAATACAGGATGCCATTGACCCATGGACGAAAGCCGTATACCCTGTCGTGATGAGTGCTACAGGTGCTGCAAATGTTATCGCAAGCAATTATAATGCTGACACTGCCATCCTAGACACGCTGTTCTGCGTAAGTAGCTGAAGGGCCTCCTGCAACAACTTGGCATTCAAGACAATGCCATCACTGTGGAAGACAAATTGGAGTCAGATCCATCACCAAACTTGTCAAACGGCTGAATGTGGTCTCAAAACAAGCACTGGTGTTGCAGTTTTGAGGCAAACCAATGAATGCATACAGGTTGAGAAGCAGCAGAAAGTTCGAAAAACTGAATTTGTAAACTTGATTCAGGGTATCAAGGTAAGAATATGCCACCGACACACAAGGCAGGCAGATGGATTTGTTTTGTGCCCATGTGAACGAGCGAGCCTGATGCACAAGATCGCAAAAAAAGCTCGACCAATTCTGTTGCCTCAGATGCTGCTGGACGCAGTGCAGTGGCAAATAAAGACCTGAAGTGCCTTCAGAAAACCAACTTACTTGGTTGGTTTTGCTTTCTCGTTTTTTGATCTGCTATGTACTCCTTCCGAGTAATCATTATAGATGCAGCATCTGCTTTTTAAGTCTTGTTTTTTTAGGTTATTATTTGCTGGGCCAGCGCACATGCTTCAACCTACCTTCACATATTTTTAGAGGCAAGCGTCATGCTGTGCGATAATCCGGATTGTCTCTTATCACCTCTGGTATACTAGGCCGTACCAATCTGTCATGGCACATGGCTATGATGTGGTTGTATTAGGGGGTCCTGGTGACTCCAATATTTGGTTGCTTTATCATTAATGTGATGCCCCATGATGGTCTTGTTCAGTACTTATAAATATCACATTTCTTCAGTAAACTGCAGTTGAAAGTAAGCGCCAAACCCGTGTTTACGCAAACCGATCTCTGCTCTACCATTTTCCAGTGATTATGCTCTCAGTAACGTGCTTAAATAGATTCTCATTTTCTACGGAAATTGTTCATGTGTGTCACAATGGCTCATAGAGAGATTCAGCTATACCTTTGCAATCCTCCACCTTGAAATCCCTATTCATCGGCTTACAGTAAGAGTCTTAAAATCGATTTCGCTCCTTTACAGACACTTTCGCCCATATTTTCACTGCACATGCTTTCGCTCTTCCCTTATATCCTCACAATTTTCTAGTGGCCCCATGACCTGTGCAGCACTCTCCAAGTGAAACAACTTATTCCATACATTTGCACTCAGTAATTTCATTTCTGTAAGCTCTGTACTAGACACTAGCTAATTATTTTATTCCTTAAAAATTTTATTTCTCTTTCATAGCAATTACTCCGGCTGCTATTAGAAAATAGCAAAACATTATTTTTATAATGCCTTCAATGAATCAACCTTCAATGATTTAGCCTGCATATCATGTACAGCATGCAGCTCTTCTGCAATGTTTCACCTTAATCCAAAATTTAACTATCTCGATCTAGATGCAGATGCTTGCTATGCATTGCCCTTCTTGTGATTACTTTTATATGTGCACCTATGATTCATCGCAGTGTTCTTAGAGTATCACGGATGAACATCAGTTCTTCCTATTTATGGAGGTGGTGTTATGCAGGCACTGTCTGACAAATTGAACATCTTTCCTAAAGTTCGGAAAGCAGACACAATTCTATATGAAGGAAGAATAGAACCTGATCACCTTTCTTTCTCATACAATCACCCCCAATGAATATATAAACAAAAGAAAAACTAAATTTTCTTTTAGTTATATATAACCTAAGAGTAACTCATTACTCATTAGTTTGCTGAGCTATCTACAACTGAAACTGTTGCAGCATGTCAGAAATGCTACAGTGCATTGCACATTATGTTTATCGTCCGTAAATGAGCATTTTCAGGCATCAAGCTCAGCATATCAAAGATATGATGTTGGCCTTTGGGAGGTTAAAATGTCCACAATTTTGGCCATCAATTCCATCCCGTATGATATAGGCCACATGACAACACAAAAGCATCCAAATAAGCTAACATGTTGACATCTTCAATGCCTATAAAATCATCAGCAACTTTCCATTTGTTGTTGCTTATATGAAGACCAAATTTACATGTCCCTTGCATAAACTTATGGCAAGAATATCATGATCACAAGTATTAATTTCTATAATTATGACTTAAACTCACTCTAAAACATAATCTAATAAACGTAGCACTGACATATATACATACCTGGCCAAAATATACCCAGAGCCTAACTACAGTGTTGGCCAATTAAACGAGGAAATATAACTTATTTCACTTAAAATATAGTCTGTGGTACTTTACCCAAATATGACTCGAAGGAAACTGCACAAATCTGAGTGGCGATGTGGGCTTGTTGGTTGTTTATGTTGAAATGAGCGAGCTGTAGCGCGAACAGGGAACAAAGATATGAGAAGGCACAATGAAGTGCTACGTGTGATATTCTTTGTGCCTTCTCGTGTATTTTTCCGTGTGCGTGCTACAATTTGCTCGTTGCACAAATCTGTTACCAAGCTTCTTATCGTCATTTATTTCATCTTTAAGGGCCTCTGTCAGGGCATTACGTTAGGGGTGGCATATTCATGCAGTCGTCTCTAGCATTCACTCAAACCATTACCAAATGTTCACACCCTAAATGTATAATTGCTTTTAATGATGAACAAGTCTGCAATTCTATTGTCTGCGAGCATCGACAATACATATCCTGACCTCTGCAGTGACTGATCCGCTACAAATTATCTTTGAGGTTCTTAAGCTGCGTGATTTTGTACTTTTATGTTTATTAATGCACTACGTGAGACCATAAGTATACTTTATATGGCTTCGTTTTCAAATTTAAGTAACTTCAGGGTGATTAACACACACACTTATGGAAACATGAAAATGAGAACCAGAGGGGGTTTGAATTTACCATGTTTTTTCCATTTCCTGTGGATAGCCACGAGGTGCTCCAGCAATGACAGTCCCCTGTCTGCACCGCCCCATGGAGGCCAGCTGCCACTGAGAAAACACGGATTATTATTATTATCAGATATTAGCTAGCAGCATCACATATGCAAGCCGACTTGTGTAGAACAGTGCAAGACAGTTGAAGTGACATGTACATTAGGTGAATATTCATTTAAGACACATGTAACTGCAGAGTAATGCAAATAGGCGTGCAGCTTACATGATATATGAAGCTCAAGTGCACTGTGTAGGTTATCAAGTTAGGTGTTTTCTAGAGGTCTTTGTGATTAGTACACGTGATGCCATATGCACTGGAATGTGATGGTAAAGAACCGAGTGCTCCCAGTCATTCCATGAACTGAATACTATTGCTGCAGCTACGTGATAGCAGAAGGCTGTATGCACTAGTTCAAAGAGCTACCTAAAACAGGGTGCAAGCCATAATTGATTACATGAATCAGTGGGAAAATGTCACTTGGTGGCTGCCACTAGACATGGGAATGGTTAAGCAGCGCTGCAAAGTGCTACTCAATGCTGGTTCCTAATTCCTTACATAACATTCACTACGTCAAAGAACAATGCCACTAAGTCCTGACCTGTCTGCCATGCAGATAAAGGTTACGCATTGCTGAAGTTGTGCTTGCAGGATGTGAAAAAAAGCTGTCCAAAAGAGAATTTAGCACATGGACAAGAATGTCAAAATGAAATCTAACCTCACTAAAGTTGTGGTATAGTGGCGACATTTCACACAATATTTCAATAGAACCATGAAAATTTCTGTTAAATTGAAAGCTTGCCTATATTGTTGTGTTGTACCCATGTATTAGTGCTATGACAAATGAAGGATCTAAGTTGACAGATGAAGCGACAAACTTAAAATGTCCACGTGCATACATGCTAAAAGGCAGTTTCCCTGTTTCATTACATTTTCCAAACTCTTGCAGAGCTGTTGTATATTCTACGAGTACAAAGCATGGCTCGATAATAGAATAAACCGCACAGTATGTGCTGCCACGCTAACAAATTGGTAAAAGAAAAACAAGGAAAGCTTCTGCTGTCATGATTTTAATATTAAGTGGACTCAAATACTACATGAACACATATATCGAGAAAAAAAAAATTGGTTTCAACAAATACAAGCAACGTTTGGAGTCAGCCCTATTATAACAGTTACCAACTCATGTGAACAGAAAAGCAGGTGAGAGCACACTGGCTCAGGCTGAGCCATTTGCCTTTCCTGTAAATAAATCCTCACACTCTGAAGCTCATATTGATACTCCCTTCAGTCACGGTGTACATAATTGTGTGCACAACTTATTTTTGCCATTTCTGTGCAGCTGTGTCAAGGAAATGACCACAAAAACTAATCTTAGGGTAAATTAAACATTATGGTTACCTCAAGTACCTTCATTTCACTTCTGAGGGAAATGTATTGCTACCGAAGATAGCTTTGGAGAAGGCACTACAGTGTTTAATGGAAGGTGTGATGTGGGACATTTCTGTAGCAATTGCTAAATAATTTTCTTCTTTCTAGTAAAGCTTGCAACCAATAATTAACTTGTGCAGGTAACACACTAGTGATTCAGTAATTTTTTATGAAGAGACCTATCATTACAGCGTGCACAACAATTAGATACTTAATCACTCTGTAATTATGGTGAATCATCATAATATGCAGTCATTCTACCATCTTGACTTGCTCTTAATGGAGTCTGCAGCACCTTGGCATATATTTATGTAAATTTCATACATTTATCGACAGTCAATCATACTTCGTCACTGAAGGGGTTAAGTGTAATCGGGCAATTTTTTCACGCCAGTGTGTGAATCGGGAATGCAGAACTTGAACGAGTTCCACTGAACGCAGTGTAAAGAAGGTAAGAGCAAATCACAACATTAAAAAAACATAATGCCCCCCCCCCCCCCCATGCCACAAAATTGCTGCAAAACCAGAAAAATGTTGGCTGGTATCAAAGTGGAGCCAATGCACACGAACATGCTTGATAATAATCTACTGGTAAGAGTTCGTGCAATTTCTTAGTCCCAATGATAGATTGATGATGATAAATAATAATTTAGCCTATAAACACATCCATGTAAGTCCCGAACAAGTTGAGATATCCATGAATCTAGCTTCCTGGATCTTGCGTTTTACTCACCTATACCAGAAGGATACGCCACATAAAAGAAAAACCTGCATGCATGCCGGCATCTCTATGATACTTGCACTTGTCAGTTAAATAATAAATCGCACAGCTATAATTTCAGTCAATACAGAAAACAAATCAAGGTGAACACGGTTTCTTCAATAAGTTGTCCCAGACTGACCAAGGTGTTGTGTACTAACAATAAGCATTGGTGCACACGCTTCTTGGACAGCCCTGGGCAGTCAGGGGTGGCCAATCGAAGAGCCTAGTATACATATTGAAAATCAGTCTGCACTCCAGTGAGCCATACATCCAGAGAGAAAAAGATCTCCATTTGTGTTCTCCCTCTGCAGCTAAATCTTCGTACACCTTGCTGGTTTGGCACATCCCATTTGCTTAGCTCACTGAGGAAAGACACTGCATTAGAACGTTTTCCTTGTCGTTTGAACTTTGCCCTAGATCAGTTCATTGCTGCACATATATGCAGCCGACATCACATGAAAACAATTTAACACTTTATCAGTGACAATCTCTCATTTTGGGAATGTTGTAGTAATCTTACAGTTCAATGCAAGCAACGGCGTAAAAGTTCCTTCACTGCTAAGAATGACTGTTGGCAAATTTTATGCATAGCAGTTATATCCACTAGAGAAGAAAAAAAAAAACTCTTGATGCAAACAGCCGCAGCTATGCTGTGTAAACATTTGTATAGCCTTTCATATGAAAGTACCGCACAGTTGAGGCCACCTAAAAATACTGACAAAGAAGCTGTGCTGGGGCCGTATTCTGAAACGTTCGCCTAGGCGAAATTTCGCCTAGGCGAAATCAGCGTGCGCGCTGATTGGCTGGTTGAGCAAAATTTAATGACGTCGGGCTCAACCACCCAATCGGCTCATCCAATTTTGCTGAAACAGCCAATCGGCGCACGCCTGAAAGCGAAAAAAGAAATTTCGCCTAGGCGAACGTTTCAGAATACGGCCCCTGGACAGCTCTCTAGCTAGCGGCATCAGCAACAGCAGCAAATAGTAATAATGAAAGTCGATATTTAATAATTGCATTTAGTAATGTCACCAGGGTGATTTGGAGGTCCGCCAGCATGACAAAGCCCACTAATATAAACGAAGTTGGTTAAAATTCGGCTAGACGAATCGCCTAGCAGCCAGCCAGGTACACTCCATCTCTGCAAAGACTATTACAAGGTGCCGCGCACACCACAGTGAAATAAATGCAAATGATATAGCTACATCTAGCTCCAAAACTACAACGCTGAATTCAAACATAAAACAATACAAGATATTTCATAGCGTGTAGCATAGCATGACTCGAAACAAGAACGATCGATCGAATAACGCAGACCTTCAATCAAATTAATATGACAGTCAGCCTCTGTGCTAGTAGATCATTCGTACTTGTAATTGGGTTGACAGGGTCCGATGTACATACGCCACGAACTCCAAGGCAAACATAACAATAATAGGGACTGTAGACGAAACTGAAGGAGCGGATTCGCCCGCTTGTGTTTTAAGGCCAAACCCCATATGCGCGAAAATGCACGCGACAGCGACGAGCGACGCGACGTAGATCGCCTTCGCGCAAGCTGTCGCTTGCAAGGGCAAACCCCATTCACGCGAACTTCACGCGACTGCTTCAGCGAGCGATCTCCATTGTTGCTGGCATGAGGGCGTCTACTCGTACCAAATGTGGCGCGTTGTCAGCGGTATGCAGTGTAAATGAAGATGTTTTGTTGCACATGAATATATAAAATTTTTATCATTGTCTTGCAGTATTTTTTTTTATATGCACGTGCATAAACATTACTTTATTTGCTCGATGTGTGCACGTGACTCGGGCGTGGAGGAGGAGAGGAGGTCGTGGCAATCGACGAAAACCGCGCGAATTGAGCTGCTGGCTGCTGTGTGCGTGTGTTGTTGGCGACGTCCTGCTCGTTTCCTACGTCGTAGAATGGAACGACAAAGGAAGTTAGCTGCACTGAAGCTGCTGCTCATTCTAAAGAGAAGGCGGGCTTTCTCGAGAAAGTACTGGGTGCGGCCGACATGGACAAAGCGATCGGACGAGAGCGAGTTTTTCACGGCGGTAAGTGCGGCAAGACACGTGTTTGTCTCGTTACTCGTCGTTTGGTCCTGTGTATATTCTGGCGCTGTCTATTACTTGACGAAGACAACCACGTCACAATGCTGAAAGTGAATACACGTTCGCTGCATTTTACAGATGAAACTCATGAAGAACGGCGATGAATCGCTTTTCTACATGTTCTACAGAATGTCACCGGAGACTTTCGACATGCTGCACAGCTTGGTGCGGGAGGATCTTACGAAGGAGCAATGCCCCTCGAGGGCGCCCATTTCTTCTGGAGAGCGCCTCGCGCTGACGTTGCGGTAGGACCATTTTGACTGCGTAACCGTGCTTGCACAGCTTTTCATTTGTGAGGATGGGACTGTTCGTGATGTGTGCTCGTTATACTTCGAAATATTGTGTTGCGCATGCATGGATTGTACGTTAGCGACATCGCGTTGCGTTTCTTGACACCCTCGTTTGCGCATTCATTTGTATTTCAGGTTTCTGTCATCTGGTATGCTGGTGAGGGACGCAGCCATTTGCGCTGAACAAAACGCGTGTGCCTATTTTTCTGGCGACCTTTTTTAAACTATGCGAGACCCCATGGACATAGGCTACGACGGTGGTATGACGGTGGTGCTGGTGTTTCGGAAAAGCTTTTGGTGATCCTCACCATAGGGAGGGCAGGACGTGACGCCCAGGACAAGGGACCTCATGTGAGCACCACCGTCATACCCTATGTCCATGGGGTCTCGCATAGTTTACAAAAAGTCGCCGGAAAAATATGCACACGCGTTTTGTTCAGTACAACGGACAAGTTGTCGGCGCTATGCCGCAAGGTAAACAAGGAAGGCCCCAAAAAAGCAATCTGTGAGAAACAACACAGAAAACCTCATGTTGAGTGCGCATGTGCAGTTGTGTATAAGATCCCGCTCAAGTGCAAATGCTGCTACGTTGGCCAAACAGGCCGATGTTTGAATTACCGACTGAGGGAGCATGCGTACGCAATGAAAGGGTCTGTGCCCAGCCATTTAGCCCAGCACTGCAAAGAATGCGGCTGCAAACCTCTCTTTGAAGATTGCACAATACTAGGTAGGTATAAAGACCAAAGAGCACGCGAGATTTGGTAAGCGATTTGCATTCAATCGCACGGAAACTCCTGCGTCAGCGTACCGTCTGTTTCTCTGCATAGCTGCGAGATTAACTGCTTGTTAAAAACGTGATAACCTGCCTTGACGACGCGTGTGATATGATGATTTTATTCCCTTCTGCGCTGAACCTGTGCTTTGTATATATTGCTTTCCCAGCAATAAACCAGTGGTTGTCAGCGCCTTGTCTGCCTACTCACTTCATCCCGTCCTAGCGCTGTTTGTTCCCCTCCTAACTTTAAGAATGTTTGTAGCAAAAAGGAAACATAAAGCATGACAACACGTTATGTAATACAATGACCTGTGATGATGCAGAAATAAAAATAAATAAAGTGCACACTGCAAGAAAAAAATTGCACCTCTCCCAGTATGACTAGCTTTCATCGTGAACAACAGCATACAGGAGCAACAAATTGTCAGAATGAGCTGGTGGTTTATGATATCACAGACTGGCTTGTTATGTAACAGTGGCGCACCGACTGGGGGGGGGGGGGGGGGGATTCGGGGGTTGTAACTGAGGCCGACTTAAAACCCCCTTTTGTTTAACCCCTTTTCTTTCCTTACGCATTTGAGTACTGTAAATAAGATGTAAGACGCGCAATCACCTGCACACTCGCAAAAAGCGCATTTTTTTGACAATTTCCTGTGAAGAAATCGAAATTAGTGCTGTTTAGATGGTATTGGCAAACTGTCAACCCCCCCCTGGCAGAAATGCTGGGTGCGCTACTGTTATGCAATATCAGTCCTACTCTAAAACAACTGTCTCACCAGTGCATTGCGCAATGGCTTGCAGCAACTGTATCTGCAAGGCACTAACAAGCCTTGGAGGCACATGCCTCAGTTTTTCAGCGACAAACGCACCAAAGCGTTCATGCTCATCAGGCTTGTCAGTAATAAATTTAGACAGCCCGTCTATTTCCTCATCATATTTTGAACGTCTAGTTTTTTTGTTTTTTTTGTGGTGGTGGCTGCACACTGACATCCCCACATGATTCCGCTGGTAGTGCCTCTAGGGGCTCAGTGGACTCGCTTGTGGAGACCTCTTTCTCCATGTAAATTCCCTCCAGTATCTCCTGTGCTGTTTCGACATCACATAGAGATTCTTCCATTTGAGACTGAGGCTCCAAATTCCCACTTGTCCTGCAGGGCATAACATGGTATGTCTTTAAGCCAGTGGCGCACCGACGGGGGGGGATTCGGGGGTTGGAACCCCCCCCCCTGAGGCCGACTTAACCACCCCTTTTGTTTAACCCCTTTTTTTTCTTAAGCATTTGAGTATTGCAACTAAGATGTAAGACGCGCAATCGTCTGCACACTCGCAAAAAGCGCATTTTTTTTACAATTTCCCGTAAAGAAATCGAAAGTAGTGCTGTTTAGATGGTACTGGCAAACTGTCAACCCCCCCCTGGCAGAGATCCTGGGTGCGCTACTGCTTTAAGCACAATTTTCAACATGCAACGCTACGTTTTCAGCTGCGACTCATGTGAACATCTTATGCATGTGGCTGTGCCATTTCTATTTCAATTAAGTTTCCCCCACTGTTAGTCGTTAATCTTGTATTAGCACACATGCACTAATTCCCTGTACAAATGGCAGCTTTTTTTTTTTCATTTTTCGTACCTTGATTTTTCCTATAGACTGGTTTATTAGTCTTTGATCATGCATTTGCACACATGCACTAATTCCCTGAACAAATGTCAGTTTTTTTTTTATTTTCTGTACTCTGATTTTTCCTACAGGCTGATTAATGAGCAAATTCATTGCACTGCACGATGTCATTGCATTGGCCTTGTTATTTCGATTATTTCACGCCTGTTCTTAAAGTTCTACATTTGCCGAATAATCACCAAGGTATCTGCAGTCTTTGTCAACTAAAGGCAAGAATTCTATGCATGCTATGTTCTACGTAAGAATGTCGATTAAAAACTTACGGCCTCCCTTCCATTGTATCCTTGAGGAACATGAGCCGAGAAAAGAAAACCCATTTCGTGGAATCGTCCAGGACGTCGTCAGCAGGCGCCCCGCTCTTGCTGGCTCGCGCCCGATCTTTCAACACACGCCTGAACGTGTCTCGCAAGTTTTTCCACCTTGCTTTGACTTCAGCAACTGCGCACAAACACGGAAAGTTGTACACCATGCCAGCACCGAATGACAGTGCAGCGCGTCTCCTTCAATACTCATTCGGTAGCATTAAAACGATTAGCATCGTAACGTTAGACATCGCTTGTACGTAGGCTGTCAAAACATCACAACTCACCAGTCGATCCCATCACTGCTGCTACGTGCCGCCAAGCCGCGTCACAGACGGGGCGGGACTTGTAGTTCCTGTCCCTCAGGTCCCACAACGCACGTTCATGTTCAACGGCGTCAATGAGGCGCTCATTGTAAGCACTGCGCTCGTCTGCGTTGGCCATGTTGATCGAACCACGTTGGATCAAACGTTGTTGCTGCTAGTCGAAAAGCACGTGGAGACAACCGGCAGTACGTCACTGATGTACATCCCGTTCCGGTGTTTTGCTATTGGCTGCTTGAGCACAGCACTTCCGGGCGACGGATTTCAAATCTGAAAAACCGAGCGATCGCGCGATTTCGACCACGCGACACGTCGCGCGAACGGCCCGTTTCGTCGCTCATACCGTCGCTCGTCGCTGTCGCGTGCATTTTCGCGCATATGGGGTTTGGCCTTTAAGCCCAAACCGCATTCACGCGATTTTGTGCGCAACGGCGACGAGCGACGAAACGGGCCGTCGCGCGAACAGATCGCTTGGTCTTTCCGCTCAATCGCTCGGTTCTAGAAATTTAGAATACGTCGCTCGTCGCCAGGAAGTGCTATGAGCGACTAGCCAATAGCGCGAAGTCGGAACTGGATATACATCAGTCAAGTACTACCGATTGTCGCACGGAACGAGCAAACGACTAGATTTTGATACGTGCAAGGATAATAACGTAGTGAAATATTTAGAAATATTTATGCTGCTCTTTACACTAAAACCCGTTAAATTAATAAAGCAAGCGTCATGCCAGTTTCGGCGAGTATTTGCTGCCCTCATAAAGGCAACACCGGGGTGACGTCGCTCGTCTCGTCGCTTGCATGCTGTACGACTTGTGGGCGACGAACGAACGCGACAGCCATCTCCATCGCGTCGCTTGTTGCGCGCAAGATTGCGTGAATGCGGTTTATACTTTACGCGGTATCGCAACACGCACTGCTTCAAAATTATGCAAATAGCACATAGCAAGAGGGGGGGGGGGGGGAATTGTACGTACCTTTGTAAAAGTTGCGACTGCAAGTGACAATCGCCAGGCACGCATTCTCTTCAGAAAAGGTCTTCTCGGGCGCCGCCATCCACGTACATGGCAGCTCCATCAGCAGTGACGCGGTTTGTGCAGTTTCACGATGAGCACTGGCATATAATCATCACTGCACTGCGACAACGCGCAGCCACGGTATTCAAAAGTTGAACCGTGCGCGCGACACATACAAACAAAGCGATCGCCGAGGGCCGCGCCGGTGAAGGCGCCCGCTGCTTCCCTTTACTTAAAGTCGCGTTAAACTTCGTTGATGAGGACTCGTTCCGATTGCGTTCACGAATAACACACAAACCGCGGAAAACATTGCGTTAACACGGATGCACGAACGAAAATTACACACGAAAACAGGCCTCGGTATCTGACAGCTGCCGTCCATGTGCTGCCGGCGCAGCAAGCTTACCAGTGTTGCCAAGCGATACATTGCATTGGCCATTCCACGTTTGGTTTCGGTTTGGATTTCACTGAATGTGTCAAAACTTTAGCTTGGTGGTAATTTTTGGCAGTAGTTCATTTAATGGGGCTTGAATAAAGTATCTAGATTGACTGATGTAGCAAACTTTTTGTTTGTGCTTGTGCAGTAGCTGATATAACGAATAGGAATTCGTGCAGCAGGTTTCCTAACTCATGCTTTAATATTCCCAGGCTGCTTTACATAGGCCGGTATATATGATTGCAAAAGTATATGTTCATGTTCTCTCTCAAAAAGTAGACATATTCATCGGGTGTGGTTGTGAGCCAACGTGCAAAACGATGAGTTGATTGTGTGTGTTTCTGCGATAAAATTCACTTCAACTCGTTACTACCTGCTCGGTGCAAGCACATTCATTTCGATCGAGATGCTTTGCCTATAGTTGCAGTGCAAAGCATCGCATTTGTTACGTGCAGTATAGCTAAATCTCGTAAATAAGGCCATGCTGTCCGGCAGGCGCGGTGCTAATAACCCATACTAGACGGCAGTAGCGCACCCAGGATCTCTGCCGGGGGGGGGGGGGGGGGGGGGTACATTTGTGTGTGTGTGTGGGGGGGGGGGGGGGAAGCAAACACTTTACATAATATGTAATTACCTTGCTTTAGCCAGAGGAATCCAACAGCAACTCAAATGCCTCATAACTATAATACAAAACATAATTATAATAATAAATCATACTTATAATAATTATAATTTTAATATATAAGGATGATGACAATGTTTATTTCTTCAGCATTTTACTCAAAGTACTTTAAGAGTGAATGAGTAAATAGAAGACAGTAGGTGATAGAGTGTTTTTGTTAATCCGGAAAATTCGACCTCAAGCCATCTCCTGAATGGTAATGACAGTGTGCACAGAGCGCTGACGGTGCACGTTGGACTGGTGGGGTTCGACGCGTGAGTGGAGGGGGAGGGGGGTTACAACTACAATTTAGGTATACTTTTAAATCCTTATATGGCAATATAAGGCGTTTACTTGCAGCCATATATGACAGTAGAACGCCTATTTGTACCCTTATATGACGTTATAAAGCCTTACTTGCAGTCATATATGGTAGTATTAGGCCATATCTGGACCATTATATGGCAGTATAAGGCCATATCTGGACCCTTAAAGGCAGTGTAAGGCCATATCTGGACCCTTATATGGCAGTATAAGGCCATATATGGACCCTTATATGGCAGTATAAGGCCGTATCTAGACCCTTATATGGCAGTATAAGTCCTTACATGGATCCTTATATGGCAGTATAAGGCCTTATATGGGCACTTATATGTCCAAATATGGCCATATATAAAACATATAAGGGCCATATCTGACATTTCCGTAAGGGAAGGGGTTCATCTGCACTGCATTCAGAATGATACGTTCCGATTGTACATTTCAGAAAGGCATATATTGCATGCATTGATGACAAAGACGGAGATTTGTAACGCTTTCACTTGTCGCGATATCGGCGCTCTGCCTTGGCACACCTCACGCCGGGGTCAGCGCACGACTGCCCATACACCGCGATCCCCGCTGCAAGCTCGATAAAGCTTTTTTTACCTTCTGGTAACGCTTTAACTTGTCGGGATATTGGGGGGAAGGCATCGAAGCTCTGCCTCGGCATACCTAGCCCCGCGGTCGGCGCATTTCTGCCCATCAACCGCGGTCTGGTTCAGGCTCGAGGAAAAAATAGACGCCAACCACTTGGACACTCGGACAGCATTTATTACGAGGGCAAGTAACACTTCGAGCAGGCCAGGTACCTATATTCACATCATTAAGGTAGCTCGCGAGGAAAATAATACACCAGGTAAAGAAGGGGGTTTTGACTTACGAGCTGGGGGTCACACCTAGTTGCGCGGTTTGCGCATTCCTGCCCAAACACCGCGGTCCGGTACACGACAACCGCGTGGACACTCGGACAGCATTTATTACGCCTGCAAGTAACATTTCGAGCAGGCCTCGTACCGATATTCACATCGTTTAGGGTTTGCACGAAGAAAATATAAGCACTATACGTAAATAGAGGGGTTTGGACTTACGAACTGGGGAATACTGGCGGCCGCGGCACGAACGCGACTGGTTAACCACGCTATGCACTATGGGAGCGGCGACGGGCCCGCCTGTTCTCACCGACTGCTGTTCACCGAATGGTCTCGGCCGCTCGCTACCCACTTGCGCTCCCTGCGAGAGGAAAGTTACCCTCTCCCCCCTGACGCGCATGCGCAGACGTGACTTTTGCCTCCGTGTCCGCCGCCATGGGACCCGGGCATCTCAACAAACCCTTCGTCTGGATTTCACCTAGCTACACTATTGCTATATGCTATAAGCTAAAGGCATCATCTGCACTGCATTCAGAATTAATGCGTACCGATTGAACATTTCAGATAAGCACATGTTTCATGCAGGAAGGACAAAGATGTGCATTTGAAGCTTACGTCACGACTCGGTGGCGATACGGTAGCATGTCTTACTCGACATCAGAAGGTTGCGGGTTCGAATCACAGGCCGGTCAAATTTTTTTCTGGTAACGCTGTAGCATTTCATCTGCATGTCACGCGGCTACGTTATTTCTTTAAGCTAAGGGGTTCATCTGCACTGCATTCAGAATGATACGTTCCGATTGTACATTTCAGAAAGGCATATATTGCATGCATTGATGACAAAGACGGAGATTTGTAACGCTTTCACTTGTCGCGAAATCGGAGCTCTGCCTTGGCACACCTCACGCCGGGGTCAGCGCACGACTGCCCATACACCGCGATCCCCGCTGCAAGCTCGATAAAGCTTTTTTTACCTTCTGGTAACGCTTTAACTTGTCGGGATATTGGGGGAAGGCATCGAAGCTCTGCCTCGGCATACCTAGCCCCGCGGTCGGCGCATTTCTGCCCATCAACCGCGGTCTGGTTCAGGCTCGAGGAAAAAATAGACGCCAACCACTTGGACACTCGGACAGCATTTATTACGAGGGCAAGTAACACTTCGAGCAGGCCAGGTACCTATATTCACATCATTAAGGTAGCTCGCGAGGAAATTAATACACCAGGTAAAGAAGGGGGTTTTGACTTACGAGCTGGGGGTCACACCTAGTTCCGCGGTTGGCGCATTCCTGCCCAAACACCGCGGCCCGGTACACGACAACCGCGTGGACACTCGGACAGCATTTATTACGCCTGCAGGTAACATTTCGAGCAGGCCTCGTACCGATATTCACATCGTTAAGGGTTCGCACGAAGAAAATATAAGCACTACACGTAAATAGAGGGGTTTCGACTTACGAACTGGGGAATACTGGGGGCCGCGGCACGAACGCGACTGGTTAACCACGCTATGCACTATGGGAGCGGCGACGGGCCCGCCTGTTCTCACCGACTGCTGTTCACCGAATGGTCTCGGCCGCTCGCTACCCACTTGCGCTCCCTGCGAGAGGAAAGTTACCCTCTCCCCCCTGACGCGCATGCGCAGACGTGACTTTTGCCTCTGTGTCCGCCGCCATGGGACCCGGGACTCGGTGGCGATACGGTAGCATGTCTTACTCGACATCAGAAGGTTGCGGGTTCGAATCACAGGCCGGTCAAATTTTTTTCTGGTAACGCTGTAGCATTTCATCTGCATGTCACGCGGCTACGTTATTTCTTTAAGCTAAGGGGTTCATCTGCACTGCATTCAGAATGATACGTTCCGATTGTACATTTCAGAAAGGCATATATTGCATGCATTGATGACAAAGACGGAGATTTGTAACGTTTTCACTTGTCGCGATATCGGCGCTCTGCCTTGGCACACCTCACGCCGGGGTCAGCGCACGACTGCCCATACACCGCGATCCCCGCTGCAAGCTCGATAAAGCTTTTTTTACCTTCTGGTAACGCTTTAACTTGTCGGGATATTGGGGGGAAGGCATCGAAGCTCTGCCTCGGCATACCTAGCCCCGCGGTCGGCGCATTTCTGCCCATCAACCGCGGTCTGGTTCAGGCTCGAGGAAAAAATAGACGCCAACCACTTGGACACTCGGACAGCATTTATTACGAGGGCAAGTAACACTTCGAGCAGGCCAGGTACCTATATTCACATCATTAAGGTAGCTCGCGAGGAAATTAATACACCAGGTAAAGAAGGGGGTTTTGACTTACGAGCTGGGGGTCACACCTAGTTCCGCGGTTGGCGCATTCCTGCCCAAACACCGCGGCCCGGTACACGACAACCGCGTGGACACTCGGACAGCATTTATTACGCCTGCAAGTAACATTTCGAGCAGGCCTCGTACCGATATTCACATCGTTAAGGGTTCGCACGAAGAAAATATAAGCACTACACGTAAATAGAGGGGTTTCGACTTACGAACTGGGGAATACTGGGGGCCGCGGCACGAACGCGACTGGTTAACCACGCTATGCACTATGGGAGCGGCGACGGGCCCGCCTGTTCTCACCGACTGCTGTTCACCGAATGGTCTCGGCCGCTCGCTACCCACTTGCGCTCCCTGCGAGAGGAAAGTTACCCTCTCCCCCCTGACGCGCATGCGCAGACGTGACTTTTGCCTCTGTGTCCGCCGCCATGGGACCCGGGACTCGGTGGCGATACGGTAGCATGTCTTACTCGACATCAGAAGGTTGCGGGTTCGAATCACAGGCCGGTCAAATTTTTTTCTGGTAACGCTGTAGCATTTCATCTGCATGTCACGCGGCTACGTTATTTCTTTAAGCTAAGGGGTTCATCTGCACTGCATTCAGAATGATACGTTCCGATTGTACATTTCAGAAAGGCATATATTGCATGCATTGATGACAAAGACGGAGATTTGTAACGCTTTCACTTGTCGCGATATCGGCGCTCTGCCTTGGCACACCTCACGCCGGGGTCAGCGCACGACTGCCCATACACCGCGATCCCCGCTGCAAGCTCGATAAAGCTTTTTTTACCTTCTGGTAACGCTTTAACTTGTCGGGATATTGGGGGGAAGGCATCGAAGCTCTGCCTCGGCATACCTAGCCCCGCGGTCGGCGCATTTCTGCCCATCAACCGCGGTCTGGTTCAGGCTCGAGGAAAAAATAGACGCCAACCACTTGGACACTCGGACAGCATTTATTACGAGGGCAAGTAACACTTCGAGCAGGCCAGGTACCTATATTCACATCATTAAGGTAGCTCGCGAGGAAAATAATACACCAGGTAAAGAAGGGGGTTTTGACTTACGAGCTGGGGGTCACACCTAGTTCCGCGGTTGGCGCATTCCTGCCCAAACACCGCGGTCCGGTACACGACAACCGCGTGGACACTCGGACAGCATTTATTACGCCTGCAAGTAACATTTCGAGCAGGCCTCGTACCGATATTCACATCGTTAAGGGTTCGCACGAAGAAAATATAAGCACTATACGTAAATAGAGGGGTTTCGACTTACGAACTGGGGAATACTGGCGGCCGCGGCACGAACGCGACTGGTTAACCACGCTATGCACTATGGGAGCGGCGACGGGCCCGCCTGTTCTCACCGACTGCTGTTCACCGAATGGTCTCGGCCGCTCGCTACCCACTTGCGCTCCCTGCGAGAGGAAAGTTACCCTCTCCCCCCTGACGCGCATGCGCAGACGTGACTTTTGCCTCCGTGTCCGCCGCCATGGGACCCGGGCATCTCAACAAACCCTTCGTCTGGATTTCACCTAGCTACACTATTGCTATATGCTATAAGCTAAAGGCATCATCTGCACTGCATTCAGAATTAATGCGTACCGATTGAACATTTCAGATAAGCACATGTTTCATGCAGGAAGGACAAAGATGTGCATTTGAAGCTTACGTCACGACTCGGTGGCGATACGGTAGCATGTCTTACTCGACATCAGAAGGTTGCGGGTTCGAATCACAGGCCGGTCAAATTTTTTTCTGGTAACGCTGTAGCATTTCATCTGCATGTCACGCGGCTACGTTATTACTTTAAGCTAAGGGGTTCATCTGCACTGCATTCAGAATAATATGTCCCGATTGTCCATTTCAGAAAGGCATATATTGCATGCAGTGAGGACAAAGACGGAGATTTGTAACGCTTTCACTTGTCGCGATATCGGCGCTCTGCCTGGGCACACCTCACGCCGGGGTCAGCGCACGACTGCCCATACACCGCGATCCCCGCTGCAAGCTCGATAAAGCTTTTTTTACCTTCTGGTAACGCTTTAACTTGTCGGGATATTGGGGGGGAAGGCATCGAAGCTCTGCCTCGGCATACCTAGCCCCGCGGTCGGCGCATTTCTGCCCATCAACCGCGGTCTGGTTCAGGCTCGAGGAAAAAATAGACGCCAACCACTTGGACACTCGGACAGCATTTATTACGAGGGCAAGTAACACTTCGAGCAGGCCAGGTACCTATATTCACATCATTAAGGTAGCTCGCGAGGAAATTAATACACCAGGTAAAGAAGGGGGTTTTGACTTACGAGCTGGGGGTCACACCTAGTTCCGCGGTTGGCGCATTCCTGCCCAAACACCGCGGCCCGGTACACGACAACCGCGTGGACACTCGGACAGCATTTATTACGCCTGCAAGTAACATTTCGAGCAGGCCTCGTACCGATATTCACATCGTTAAGGGTTCGCACGAAGAAAATATAAGCACTACACGTAAATAGAGGGGTTTCGACTTACGAACTGCGGAATACTGGGGGCCGCGGCACGAACGCGACTGGTTAACCACGCTATGCACTATGGGAGCGGCGACGGGCCCGCCTGTTCTCACCGACTGCTGTTCACCGAATGGTCTCGGCCGCTCGCTACCCACTTGCGCTCCCTGCGAGAGGAAAGTTACCCTCTCCCCCCTGACGCGCATGCGCAGACGTGACTTTTGCCTCTGTGTCCGCCGCCATGGGACCCGGGACTCGGTGGCGATACGGTAGCATATCTTACTCGACATCAGAAGGTTGCGGGTTCGAATCACAGGCCGGTCAAATTTTTTTCTGGTAACGCTGTAGCATTTCATCTGCATGTCACGCGGCTACGTTATTTCTTTAAGCTAAGGGGTTCATCTGCACTGCATTCAGAATGATACGTTCCGATTGTACATTTCAGAAAGGCATATATTGCATGCATTGATGACAAAGACGGAGATTTGTAACGCTTTCACTTGTCGCGATATCGGAGCTCTGCCTTGGCACACCTCACGCCGGGGTCAGCGCACGACTGCCCATACACCGCGATCCCCGCTGCAAGCTCGATAAAGCTTTTTTTACCTTCTGGTAACGCTTTAACTTGTCGGGATATTGGGGGGAAGGCATCGAAGCTCTGCCTCGGCATACCTAGCCCCGCGGTCGGCGCATTTCTGCCCATCAACCGCGGTCTGGTTCAGGCTCGAGGAAAAAATAGACGCCAACCACTTGGACACTCGGACAGCATTTATTACGAGGGCAAGTAACACTTCGAGCAGGCCAGGTACCTATATTCACATCATTAAGGTAGCTCGCGAGGAGAATAATACACCAGGTAAAGAAGGGGGTTTTGACTTACGAGCTGGGGGTCACACCTAGTTCCGCGGTTGGCGCATTCCTGCCCAAACACCGCGGTCCGGTACACGACAACCGCGTGGACACTCGGACAGCATTTATTACGCCTGCAAGTAACATTTCGAGCAGGCCTCGTACCGATATTCACATCGTTAAGGGTTCGCACGAAGAAAATATAAGCACTATACGTAAGTAGAGGGGTTTCGACTTACGAACTGGGGAATACTGGCGGCCGCGGCACGAACGCGACTGGTTAACCACGCTATGCACTATGGGAGCGGCGACGGGCCCGCCTGTTCTCACCGACTGCTGTTCACCGAATGGTCTCGGCCGCTCGCTACCCACTTGCGCTCCCTGCGAGAGGAAAGTTACCCTCTCCCCCCTGACGCGCATGCGCAGACGTGACTTTTGCCTCCGTGTCCGCCGCCATGGGACCCGGGCATCTCAACAAACCCTTCGTCTGGATTTCACCTAGCTACATTATTGCTATATGCTATAAGCTAAAGGCATCATCTGCACTGCATTCAGAATTAATGCGTACCGATTGAACATTTCAGATAAGCACATGTTTCATGCAGGAAGGACAAAGATGTGCATTTGAAGCTTACGTCACGACTCGGTGGCGATACGGTAGCATGTCTTACTCGACATCAGAAGGTTGCGGGTTCGAATCACAGGCCGGTCAAATTTTTTTCTGGTAACGCTGTAGCATTTCATCTGCATGTCACGCGGCTACGTTATTACTTTAAGCTAAGGGGTTCATCTGCACTGCATTCAGAATAATATGTCCCGATTGTCCATTTCAGAAAGGCATATATTGCATGCAGTGAGGACAAAGACGGAGATTTGTAACGCTTTCACTTGTCGCGATATCGGCGCTCTGCCTGGGCACACCTCACGCCGGGGTCAGCGCACGACTGCCCATACACCGCGATCCCCGCTGCAAGCTCGATAAAGCTTTTTTTACCTTCTGGTAACGCTTTAACTTGTCGGGATATTGGGGGGGAAGGCATCGAAGCTCTGCCTCGGCATACCTAGCCCCGCGGTCGGCGCATTTCTGCCCATCAACCGCGGTCTGGTTCAGGCTCGAGGAAAAAATAGACGCCAACCACTTGGACACTCGGACAGCATTTATTACGAGGGCAAGTAACACTTCGAGCAGGCCAGGTACCTATATTCACATCATTAAGGTAGCTCGCGAGGAAATTAATACACCAGGTAAAGAAGGGGGTTTTGACTTACGAGCTGGGGGTCACACCTAGTTCCGCGGTTGGCGCATTCCTGCCCAAACACCGCGGCCCGGTACACGACAACCGCGTGGACACTCGGACAGCATTTATTACGCCTGCAAGTAACATTTCGAGCAGGCCTCGTACCGATATTCACATCGTTAAGGGTTCGCACGAAGAAAATATAAGCACTATACGTAAATAGAGGGGTTTCGACTTACGAACTGGGGAATACTGGCGGCCGCGGCACGAACGCGACTGGTTAACCACGCTATGCACTATGGGAGCGGCGACGGGCCCGCCTGTTCTCACCGACTGCTGTTCACCGAATGGTCTCGGCCGCTCGCTACCCACTTGCGCTCCCTGCGAGAGGAAAGTTACCCTCTCCCCCCTGACGCGCATGCGCAGACGTGACTTTTGCCTCCGTGTCCGCCGCCATGGGACTCGGTGGCGATACGGTAGCATGTCTTACTCGACATCCGAAGGTTGCGGGTTCGAATCACAGGCCGGTCAAATTTTTTTCTGGTAACGCTGTAGCATTTCATCTGCATGTCACGCGGCTACGTTATTTCTTTAAGCTAAGGGGTTCATCTGCACTGCATTCAGAATAATACGTTCCGATTGTACATTTCAGAAAGGCATATATTGCATGCATTGATGACAAAGACGGAGATTTGTAACGCTTTCACTTGTCGCGATATCGGCGCTCTGCCTTGGCACACCTCACGCCGGGGTCAGCGCACGACTGCCCATACACCGCGATCCCCGCTGCAAGCTCGATAAAGCTTTTTTTTACCTTCTGGTAACGCTTTACTTGTCGGGATATTGGGGGGAAGGCATCGAAGCTCTGCCTCGGCATACCTAGCCCCGCGGTCGGCGCATTTCTGCCCATCAACCGCGGTCTGGTTCAGGCTCGAGGAAAAAATAGACGCCAACCACTTGGACACTCGGACAGCATTTATTACGAGGGCAAGTAACACTTCGAGCAGGCCAGGTACCTATATTCACATCATTAAGGTAGCTCGCGAGGAGAATAATACACCAGGTAAAGAAGGGGGTTTTGACTTACGAGCTGGGGGTCACACCTAGTTCCGCGGTTGGCGCATTCCTGCCCAAACACCGCGGTCCGGTACACGACAACCGCGTGGACACTCGGACAGCATTTATTACGCCTGCAAGTAACATTTCGAGCAGGCCTCGTACCGATATTCACATCGTTAAGGGTTCGCACGAAGAAAATATAAGCACTATACGTAAATAGAGGGGTTTCGACTTACGAACTGGGGAATACTGGCGGCCGCGGCACGAACGCGACTGGTTAACCACGCTATGCACTATGGGAGCGGCGACGGGCCCGCCTGTTCTCACCGACTGCTGTTCACCGAATGGTCTCGGCCGCTCGCTACCCACTTGCGCTCCCTGCGAGAGGAAAGTTACCCTCTCCCCCCTGACGCGCATGCGCAGACGTGACTTTTGCCTCTGTGTCCGCCGCCATGGGACCCGGGACTCGGTGGCGATACGGTAGCATGTCTTACTCGACATCAGAAGGTTGCGGGTTCGAATCACAGGCCGGTCAAATTTTTTTCTGGTAACGCTGTAGCATTTCATCTGCATGTCACGCGGCTACGTTATTTCTTTAAGCTAAGGGGTTCATCTGCACTGCATTCAGAATGATACGTTCCGATTGTACATTTCAGAAAGGCATATATTGCATGCATTGATGACAAAGACGGAGATTTGTAACGGTTTCACTTGTCGCGATATCGGCGCTCTGCCTTGGCACACCTCACGCCGGGGTCAGCGCACGACTGCCCATACACCGCGATCCCCGCTGCAAGCTCGATAAAGCTTTTTTTACCTTCTGGTAACGCTTTAACTTGTCGGGATATTGGGGGGAAGGCATCGAAGCTCTGCCTCGGCATACCTAGCCCCGCGGTCGGCGCATTTCTGCCCATCAACCGCGGTCTGGTTCAGGCTCGAGGAAAAAATAGACGCCAACCACTTGGACACTCGGACAGCATTTATTACGAGGGCAAGTAACACTTCGAGCAGGCCAGGTACCTATATTCACATCATTAAGGTAGCTCGCGAGGAAAACTAATACACCAGGTAAAGAAGGGGGTTTTGACTTACGAGCTGGGGGTCACACCTAGTTGCCGCGGTTTGCGCATTCCTGCCCAAACACCGCGGTCCGGTACACGACAACCGCGTGGACACTCGGACAGCATTTATTACGCCTGCAAGTAACATTTCGAGCAGGCCTCGTACCGATATTCACATCGTAAGGGTTCGCACGAAGAAAATATAAGCACTATACGTAAATAGAGGGGTTTCGACTTACGAACTGGGGAATACTGGCGGCCGCGGCACGAACGCGACTGGTTAACAACGCTATGCACTATGGGAGCGGCGACGGGCCCGCCTGTTCTCACCGACTGCTGTTCACCGAATGGTCTCGGCCGCTCGCTACCCACTTGCGCTCCCTGCGAGAGGAAAGTTACCCTCTCCCCCCTGACGCGCATGCGCAGACGTGACTTTTGCCTCCGTGTCCGCCGCCATGGGACCCGGGCATCCCAACAAACCCTTCGTCTGGATTTCACCTGGCAACATTATTGCGATAAGCTAAAGGCATCATCTGCACTGCATTCAGAATTATTGCGTACCGATTGAACATATCAGATAAGCACATGTTTCATGCAGCAAGGACAAAGATGTGGATTTGAAGCTTACGTCACGACTCGGTGGCGATACGGTAGCATGTCTTACTCGACATCAAAGGTTGCGGGTTCGAATCACAGGCCGGTCAAAATTTTTTCTGGTAACGCTGTAGCATTTCATGGCATGTCACGCGCTACGTTATTACTTTAAGCTAAAGGGTTCATCTGCACTGCATTCAGAATAATATCCGATTGTACATTTCAGAAAGGCATTATTGCATGCAGTGAGGGACAAAGACGGAGATTTGTAACGCTTTCACTTGTCGCGATATCGGCGCTCTGCCTGGGCACACCTCACG